>NW_026915305.1:0-5101 GCF_034315485.1 Pezoporus occidentalis
ATTTTAGTGTGGTTTTAGTGTGGTTTCGGGGTGGTTTTGAATCATTTTGGGTTGTTTTTGTCCTGTTTTAATGCTGTTTTGGGGTTCTGACCCTGTGTTCCATAGGAGAATCAGGACAAGTTGCCCTTAGGGTGGCTTTTGGGGTGTTTTGGGTTGGTTTTGGTTTGTTTCGGGTCTGTTTTGTGGCTCTGACCCTGTATCCCGCAAGAGAGGTGATTTTGGGGTGGTTTTAGCGTGGTTTCGTTGTGGTTTTGAAGGTTTGTTTTTTTTTTTTTTTTGTCCTGTTTTACAGCTTTTTCGGGTTCTGACCCTGTGTCCCATAGGAGAAGCAGGAAAAGGTGACCTTGGGGTCGTTTTTGGGGTGTTTTGGCTTGTTTTTGGTCTGTTTTGGGTCTTTTTTAGGGCTCTGACCCTGTATCCCATAGGAGAAGCACAAGAAGGTGTTTTTGAGGTGTTTTGGGTCTTTTTGGGGGGTTTTGAGTGTTTCTGTCCGGTTTTGGGTCTGTTTTGGGGCTCTGACCCTGTATCCCATAGGAGAAGCAGGACAAGGTGGTTTTGGGGTGGTTTTGGGGTGTTTGGGGGGGTTTTGGAGTGTTTTTGACCTGTTTTGGGTCTGTTTTGGGGCTCTGACACTGTATCCCACAGCAGAAGTAGGACAAGGTGGTTTGGGCTGGTTTTAGTTTGGTTTTGTCCTGTTTTGGGGCTCTGACCTGTGTTCCATAGAAGAAGCAGGACAAGGTGATTTTGGGGTGCTTTTGGCCTGTTTTGGGGGTTTGTTTTGGGGGTTTTTGCTTGGTTTTGGCCCCTTTTTTTTTTCTATTTTGTGTTGTTTTGGGGGCTCTGACCTTGTATCCCATAGGAGAAGTAGGACAAGGTGGTTTTGGGGCACTTTTGGCCTGTTTTGGGGTTTGTTTTGGGGTTTTTTGCTTGGATTTGGCCTCTTTCTGTCCTGCTTTGGAGCTGTTTTGGGACTCTGACCTTGTATCCCATAGGAGAAGCAGAGAGTCTATTTTGGGGTTGTTTTCGGCTGGCCTAGAGACAGCAGAATGGCTGCAGGACAAAGGCCACGAGACTGTGCAACTAGTCAAGATCTAGGCCGAAGAACACAGCAGCAACTGTGTGGTCAATGGTTGCTCAAGGACAGGATGTATGCTTGCTGAGATAGCGCAACGGTAATGCTTGAGCAAGTTGAAACATGTTGAAACAAGAAGCGGTCGCGGTTATTTAGAAACCCCTGCGTTAGCACAAACTAACCAATGATTTTGCTGTACCCTAGCAGAAATTGTATCTAACACTGAGACTATAAAAATGGCTGTATTTTGCTAAATAAACGAGACTTGCTGACCATGATAGCATGAGGCTTGTCTCCCGCGACTCCGACATTTGGCGCCCGAACAGGGACCAAGGAAGGGACCGTCCCTTTCAAGAGTTGCGGAGGGTGCAGGTCTCGACATAAAGACGGCTTCTGCAGGACAGCAGTGGCACATCGGTGGACTGCGTGATCTCTGCTTTGGCCCGGAGTGCAGCATCGGCTGGCTCTGCTGCTACGCGCTGCCGACGCCTGGAGGGTGCAACGGATCCGGTAAATATGGACAGGCAAGCGGCGTATGATCTTTTTACTGCCTTCCTCCGTCGTCGGGGGCTAAAAGGCTTAGACTTTGATAAGGACCTCCCTGCCCTTCTTTCTCATGCCCGGTCTCTCGGTATTTTTAGTGACCCCCACTCTGTTCACCAGTTATCGGAATGGCGTCGCTACGGCGATAAATTATGGGATCTTACATTAGATGATGATAAAACTGCTAAAAAGTTATCCAAATTGTGGCGTTTGATACATAACGAACTCCTGATGGTACAGGCAGAGAAACGTGCGGCTGAAAGTGCCCGTTTGGCACAAGATCAGAATCGTAACTATGATCCTTCTGCCCCTAACCCGCCCGCGCGTATCGATCTGCGGGAAGATATCTGCCGGCGGGCTGCAACAGCAAACGAGCCAGGCAAAGATAACCCTTTTGATCCCGGAATAATCGACCCTGACAGAGAACCCCACCTCTACCCCCCTGACCCGCATGATATGTGGAAAAACATTAAAAAACAAGCGGAAAATCAAGGTGCTGTGAGCCTGCCCCACAACCTGAATGCTCCACATCCCGTCCGTCACGAGGCGAACCGGGGGCTGGACGGCGGGGAGGAAAACGGCGCTCCTGCGGGAGCCGAACGGAGGCTGCGGCGGGGGCTCCCCTCCGACCGAGGGGCTGCACCCGGTGGCAGCGGTGGGATAAGGAGCTGCGGAGCACGGGCGCGCCGCCTCCACCTCCCTGATGCCGCGACCTCACTCACTCGCCCGGCGGCGGCAGCAGCAGGCTCCGGCGGGCTCCCCCCATTGCCTGCCCGCGGGCAGAGGGCTCTGATACTCGCCCGCCCCTCGCCTTTCTGTGCTCCGGCAGGCGCGGGGTGCGCGGCGGTGCGGGGTCCACTCCTCCCGGTGAGAGGCGGTAAGAAACCCAGCCTCTGCCCCGGAGGTCTTTCACCCACAGCAATGGTCTCTTAACAGAGCACGATTCAGTCAAACACGCTACCCTTCAAAACAGAGCTGCCATAGATTTTTTGCAATTATCTCAAGGACATGGATGTAAAGACTTTGATAGAATGTGTTACGTGAATCTATCTGATCATTCTGAGTCTGTCCATGATGCAATTCAAAACCTAAAGGACGGAGTTAAGAAGTTGTGAGTGGAGAGTAGCTGGAATTGGCTAGAAAGTTTGCTGTCAGAATAGGGCGTCAGTGCATGCTTGAAAAATATTATTAAAATCGCATTAACCTATGTAAAAATCTCTATGTATTTTAATCAAACTTCCTTGTTTAATTGCTTGTGTAAATCGTTTGTTTGCTAAGTCTATTAACAATGTTTCGTTAGTTTATAAAGAAGGGAGAGATGAGGGGAATGCTGCACAAGAAGCTGCACCAGTAGACCTGGATGAGAGCCCAGGCATCTGGACTCTTATCAGCCACAAACCTTGGGAGAAGTGAACGGGACAAGTTAGAAAGAAGTGGAGAAAGAACACCGGGTGGAACCGAAGAAAGAGCATCAAGATAATTTCTGAGGACTGTACATTTGGAAACAGGAGGATGCTTAAGACAGGATAAAGAATGTGTAGTCAAGGGGAAGTGGAAGTGAGATTGTAATGAGTAGTGATAGCAGAGAACTATGTTTAGAAATAATTATTCAAACAAAGGTGTGTGGACAGTAATGTGATTAGCTGAAAGAGTGTGCGATTAATAAAATTGTTTTGTGATGGAAAAGTACCAAAAGAACTAACCGCTACTAACTGCTAAGCAGAATACTATAAAAACCTGTAAGCTCACTCAATAAGGGATTTCATTTGTAGCCAGAAACAGAGTCCATGCCTCAGTTGCCACAAGATCGGGCCTGGGAAAGGGTGCTATCCCATATAAAGGATGGCCCGTGTGCAGTAGGGACCTTAGGCATGTTTATCCCTAATAACACTATGATAATAAATAAACGAGGATTGTGTTCTCGAAGGTCAACGCACGCTTTTCAACCGAGCTGCGATGACAAAGTAAATTTTTGGAACCAGGTGAAAAAATAGCTGCTTCATTTTTAGCTCCCGGAGTAGCTAGCGCTCAAGCTTTGGCAACATTGAATAAGTTAGGATGTTGGCTTGCTAAGAAAACTAATGCTACAGCATCCGCTCTCTCTGCGCTGCTCACTGATGTTGACTCTATAAGACATGCAACTTTGCAAAACAGAGCAGCAATCAATTTTCTCCTCTTAGCACAAGGTCATGGGTGTGATGAATTTGAAGGTATGTGCTGCATGAATCTTTCAGACCACTCTAACTCCATTCACAAACAATTAGCACACTTAAAAGACAATATGCGAAAATTACAGGAAACAAGTGATCCTTTCACAAACTGGTTAGCGTCCTTTGGATTATCTCCTTGGTTAATCACTTTGATAGAAAAACTTGCTTTGGTGCTGGCTATAATTTTGCTCGCAATTTTGCTTTTACCGTGTATCATGCAGTGTTTGCAAAAAATGATATCGAATGCTTTTAATCATAAAATGGCTATGCTTGCTACTAAAGAAAACGGGGGAAGTGTAGAGAGCCTGACAGCAGAATGGCTGCAGGACAAAGGCCACGAGACTGTGCAACTAGTCAAGATCTAGGCCGAAGAACACAGCAGCAACTGTGTGGACAATGGTTGCTCAAGGACAGGATGTATGCTTGCTGAGATAGCGCAACGGTAATGCTTGAGCAAGTTGAAACATGTTGAAACAAGAAGCGGTCGCGGTTATTTAGAAACCCCTGCGTTAGCACAAACTAACCAATGATTTTGCTGTACCCTAGCAGAAATTGTATCTAACACTGAGACTATAAAAATGGCTGTATTTTGCTAAATAAACGAGACTTGCTGACCATGATAGCATGAGGCTTGTCTCCCGCGACTCCGACACTTTTTTGGGTCTGTTTTGGGGCTCTGAGTTTGTATCCCACAGGAGAACCAGGACAAAACGGTTTTCGGGTGGTTTTGGGGTGGTTTGGGGGTGTTTTGGGTGTGGTTTTGTGATGTTTTTGTCCTGTTTTGGGGCTGCGACTCTGTATCCCGTAGGACAAGCAGGACAAGGTGGTTTGGGGTTGGTTTTTGGGGTGTATTGGGTTGTTTTTGTCCTGTTTTGGGTCTGTTTTGGAACTCTGACCCTGTATCCCAGAGGAGAAGCAGGACAAGTTGGTTTTGGGGTAGTTTTGTCCTGTTTTGGGGGTGTTTAGGGCCTCTGACCCTGTGTCCCACAGGAGAAGCAAGACAAGGTGGTTTTGGGGTGGTTTTTGGTGTCTTTTGGGTCGTCTTTGTCCTGTTTTGAGTCAGTTTTGGGGCTCTGACTTTGTACCCCACAGAAGAAGCGGGACAAGGTGGTTTTGGCATGCTTTTGGCCTGTTTTGGGGTTTTCTTTGGGTGTTTTGGCCTGTTTTTTTCCAGTTTTTGGCCTGTTTTGAGTCTGTTTTGATGCTCTGACCATGTATCCCACAGGAGAAGCAGGACAAGGTGGTTTTGGGGTGGTTTTGTCCTATTTTTAATATT
>NW_026915306.1:0-4838 GCF_034315485.1 Pezoporus occidentalis
CACAGCACGTCATGCCCAGGATGTAACTGGGAGTTAGCCGGAAGGGCTGGGAGACTGCAGGGTTGGAGGAGGTATCGGTCGGTGCTTGGTCGGGCTGGGGGGGCAAGTTATCGGTCGGCTGGTGGTGAGATGATGTATTCTCTTCCCTTGTTATTTCCTTTATCATTATTATCATTGGTGGTAGCAGTAGTGATTTGTGTTATACCTTAGTTACTAAACTGTTCTTATCTCAACCCGTGGGAGTTGCATTCTTTTCGATTCTCCTCTCCATCCCTCCGAGAGCAGGGGGAGGGCAAGAAAAAGGGGGGGAAGTGAGTGAACGAGTTACCTGACTGGGTTTAAACCACGACAGTTCTTTTTGGCGCCCAACGTGGGGCACGAAGGGTTGAGATAAGAACAGATCTGACTGGATTGATAGTCACTCGTCACAATGCTGATTTATTGGCTCTCAAGGTTGTTCCTCTTGATCTCACAGTTTCAGTATATGATATCTTACGTCCATCCGGTACTTGCTGTATTAGTGTTTTTCAAGTGTGGGGCTTGGGCTAAGGTTTTTATCCCATTGTACTTTATGGTAATGACTTGTAATACAATAGAATCATTGATCATGAAACTGATCTGGCTTATGTTCCCAGTGTGGTCACCACCTTTATACTTTGGGAGGTATATGATGGAGGTGCTTAGCAATTACACATCTTTTTCTCCTTCTCAGGTGCTCAACCTGGGAAGGAGACATCCTTTTACCCTCCTAGTCGTCCCCCCAGACCATTTACATTTGAGAGTTTTGAATTTTTTGAATGGCCTTTTAATGCTGTTGAGACTTGTTTGCTGATGGTGATGGGAATCACCATGCTAACACGCATACAGAGTGTGTTTTACCCACTACTGATTTCAAGAGTTAAGCAGATTCAGGTTTGGGTCTTGTCTGGGTCAAACGACGATGTAGGAGGACCGAGAGATTTTCCCTGAGGCTGGACAGCCAGGAGTGGCAGGGTGTGTGGGACAGTATGGGCAAGTATCTAGTCCACTGGGCCCCTCCAGTGCTTTGGAAGCATCGGAGATGGAAGGCAGCTGTATGGAGTCCCCAGCAACAAGCTGCAGAAACTGCTGAAGGGGACAGTGAATTATTTTAAGCCTGGTGGGCCCATGGCACTTCAGGCCATCAGAGCAGAGATGCAACACAGAGATGGACTCATGATCGAGGGGTGGACTTAGCAATGGACACTATTGCCCAGGTTATTCACGAGTGTGAACACTGCACACAGTCTCTCCTGCTCTGGAAGACTGTTACAAGAGATGGAGCCTGACATCGTGGACCAGATGGACTCAGCAGCTTTATAGGGACTGGTCCATGCACTAAGATAAGAGTGCACTGAGATAAGAGTGATGGTATATTGAAAATGTGGGATCTGAGCATGACGTGAATGGTATGGAATAAGGGGTGGATAATGTCCTGGGTTCAGCAGTAGCAGTCATTTTTCCCCTTCTTGGTAGCTGGTGCAGTGCAGTGTTTTGACTTTCAGCTCGGGAACAGAGCTGATAACAAGCGATGTTTTGGTTTGGCCAAGGACTTTGTGAGCCTCATGCTCTGCCAGGAAGAGGGAAGCCGGGAGGAAGCAGAGACAGGACACCTGACCCAAACTGACCAAAGAGGTATTCCATACCACGCACGTCATGGCCAGGATGTAACTGGGAGTTAGCCGGAAGGGCTGGGAGACGGCAGGGTTGGAGGAGGTATCGGTCGGTGCTTGGTCGGGCTGGGGGGGCGAGTTATCTGTCGGCTGGTGGTGAGATGATGTATTCTCTTCCCTTGTTATTTCTTTTATCATTATTATCATTGGTGGTAGCAGTAGTGATTTGTGTTATACCTTAGTTACTAAACTGTTATTATCTCAACCCGTGGGAGTTGCATTCTTTTCGATTCTCCTCTCCGTCCCTACGAGAGCAGGGGGAGGGCAAGAAAAAGGGGGGAAGTGAGTGAACGAGTTACCTGACTGGGTTTAAACCACGACAGTTCTTTTTGGCGCCCAACGTGGGGCACGAAGGGTTGAGATAAGAACAGATCTGACTGGATTGATAGTCACTCGTCACAATGCTGATTTATTGGCTCTCAAGGTTGTTCCTCTTGATCTCACAGTTTCAGTATATGATATCTTACGTCCATCCGGTACTTGCTGTATTAGTGTTTTTCAAGTGTGGGGCTTGGGCTAAGGTTTTTATCCCATTGTACTTTATGGTAATGACTTGTAATACAATAGAATCATTGATCATGAAACTGATCTGGCTTATGTTCCCAGTGTGGTCACCACCTTTATACTTTGGGAGGTATATGATGGAGGTGCTTAGCAATTACACATCTTTTTTCTCCTTCTCAGGTGCTCAACCTGGGAAGGAGACATCCTTTTACCCTCCTAGTCGTCCCCCCAGACCATTTACATTTGAGAGTTTTGAATTTTTTGAATGGCCTTTTAATGCTGTTGAGACTTGTTTGCTGATGGTGATGGGAATCACCATGCTAACACGCATACAGAGTGTGTTTTACCCACTACTGATTTCAAGAGTTAAGCAGATTCAGGTTTGGGTCTTGTCTGGGGTCAAACGACGATGTAGGAGGACCGAGAGATTTTCCCTGAGGCTGGACAGCCAGGAGTGGCAGGGTGTGTGGGACAGTATGGGCAAGTATCTAGTCCACTGGGCCCCTCCAGTGCTTTGGAAGCATCGGAGATGGAAGGCAGCTGTATGGAGTCCCCAGCAACAAGCTGCAGAAACTGCTGAAGGGGACAGTGAATTATTTTAAGCCTGGTGGGCCCATGGCACTTCAGGCCATCAGAGCAGAGATGCAACACAGAGATGGACTCATGATCGAGGGGTGGACTTAGCAATGGACACTATTGCCCAGGTTATTCACGAGTGTGAACACTGCACACAGTCTCTCCTGCTCTGGAAGACTGTTACAAGAGATGGAGCCTGACATCGTGGACCAGATGGACTCAGCAGCTTTATAGGGACTGGTCCATGCACTAAGATAAGAGTGCACTGAGATAAGAGTGATGGTATATTGAAAATGTGGGATCTGAGCATGACGTGAATGGTATGGAATAAGGGGTGGATAATGTCCTGGGTTCAGCAGTAGCAGTCATTTTTCCCCTTCTTGGTAGCTGGTGCAGTGCAGTGTTTTGACTTTCAGCTCGGGAACAGAGCTGATAACAAGCGATGTTTTGGTTTGGCCAAGGACTTTGTGAGCCTCATGCTCTGCCAGGGAGGAGGGGAAGCCAGGAGGAAGCAGAGACAGGACACCTGACCCAAACTGACCAAAGAGGTATTCCATACCACAGCACGTCATGCCCAGGATGTAACTGGGAGTTAGCCGGAAGGGCTGGGAGACTGCAGGGTTGGAGGAGGTATTGGTCGGTGCTTGGTCGGGCTGGGGGGGCAAGTTATCGGTCGGCTGGTGGTGAGATGATGTATTCTCTTCCCTTGTTATTTCTTTTATCATTATTATCATTGGTGGTAGCAGTAGTGATTTGTGTTATACCTTAGTTACTAAACTGTTCTTATCTCAACCCGTGGGAGTTGCATTCTTTCTGATTCTCCTCTCCATCCCTCCGAGAGCAGGGGGAGGGCAAGAAAAGGGGGGGAAGTGGATGAACGAGTTACCTGACTGGGTTTAAACCAGAGCACCACATCTCCCCGCTTTTGTTTTATCCAGTAACAAGTCGCTACTACAGCAAGGCACACACACATTTACATTAGCAGAGTAACTATTACAGGGTGCAGCAGCATGCTGAAGATGCTGATGGCAGTGAAGGACTAGCCAAAGAAATTTCTTACCAGTGGAATTCTCCCCCCCTCTTAATTTGTTCCATCACCTGCTTTATAACACTACCATTGTATTAAAATTTTTCTAGCTTTTGCCTTAGCATTTTCTAGCAGCTACTGCAAATTTCCATACTCTAACATCTCTTTTACAAGTGACAAATTTATACAATACAAGGTGCAGTTTCTTATTAACAACTAGCTAGTAAATACAGGTGGTTTTATACACAAAATCACAACCTCTAATATAGCTACTTTACAAGCACACATATTCAGGATGTTACTTTTCAACTGCCCCCAAGTGATGTTTTGCAGTTATTTGTTCTTTCTCTCTCCATCTCATTCTGCTTGGGGTAATCACGGTCAGCTCCTGTAGCTCAGCATTTAGTTTATCCATTCGTCTGTCCAGCTCATGGCAGGGCTTCACAAACTTTGCACAGTCGCCATGGACCTGTAGGCAGGAGGACACAAATATACCCCCTCCCCCAGGTTATCAGTTCTTCAGAAGTAGACAGGTTAAAGTTAAATGTAACATCATTACTCTCTCCCCCCCTCTTTTTGAGTCCCCGCAAAAGCCATCATTACTCCCACTACAGTCCCACGTACAGAACAAAGCACAAGGACCCTGTGGAGACTAACAGCAAACCAGCTCCGAGAAGCATCATTGCAGTGCGAGGTGGCAGGCTCAACCTTAGCGGGCGTCCCCGCAGAGGCTCTGCCTCCCCACATCGTATGAGGCTTGGGCTTTTATACTGACCAAAATGCACACTCATTCCGACACAGGTGGCCAGCCTGTGCTGGAAGAAGTGGCCAGCAGTATCTACAAAGGTCTCCAAAGGTTGACAGAAACCTGGACATACTTTACCAACTTCTAGTACATGAGTATCACAGAGAAACTGTATGGGCTCCCCCTGTCAATTGCAAGAAAAAATCATAACATATACAGCTTGAGTATAAGAGGATTTTAACACATACGTGGTCACTGTTTGCCAGGCCTCCTTAACTATTCTGAGATCAAGAGC
>NW_026915307.1:0-1113 GCF_034315485.1 Pezoporus occidentalis
GTGAAGAGATCTTGAGAAAGAGTCCTTTGGGTGCATTTTGGCACACTGGAAAGGACTGAACTAGAATACCTTGTTGCAATTAATGTAACAGTTTGTCTGTGGTATCCCGTTCCTGTGTCTGTCTGTGCCTCCGTGCCTGAGACCGAGGATGGAAAATCAGCAGAGTGGAGAAACATTGTATACTTTGGAAGATCAAGGAGAATGGCCTAAAAATGGAACTCTGAACTAGAATACATGGTTGCAATTAAAGTAAAAGTTTTTCTGTGGAGTTCCTGGGTCTGTCTGCGTCTGCGTGTGTGAGACCGAGGATGGAAAATCAGTAGAGTGAAGCGATCTTGAGAAAAGAGTCCTTCGGGTGCATTTTGGCACACTGGAAAGGACTGAACTAGAATACCTTGTTGCAATTAATGTAACAGTTTTTCTGTGGATCCCGTTCCTGGGTCTGTCGTGCCCCCGTGCCCGAGACCGAGGATGGAAAATCAGCAGAGTGGAGAAAATTTTGGGGTAAAAAAAACTTTGGAAAAAAAATTTTTTACCCCCCCCCCGGGTGGCCTAAAAAAATGGGGAACTCTTGGAAAACCCGGGGGGGGGAATAAAAATGGTTTTGGCAATTAATTAACAGTTTTTCTGTGGGATCCCCTTCCTGGGTCTGTCTGGCTGTGTGAGACCGAGGATGGAAAATCAGAGAGTGAAAAGGATCTTGGAAAAAATCCCGGGGATTTTTGGCCCTAAAGGACTGAACTAGAATACCTTGTTGCAATTAATGTAAAAGTTTTTCTGTGGGATCCCGTTCCTGGGTCTGTCTGGTGCGTGTGTGAGACCGAGGATGGAAAATCAGCAGAGTGAAGCGATCTTGAGAAAAGAGTCCTTCGGGTGCATTTTGGCACACTGGAAAGGACTGAACTAGAATACCTTGTTGCAATTAATGTAACAGGTTGTCTGTGGGGTCCCGTTCCTGTGTGTCCTGGCTCGTGTGGGCCGAGGATGGAAAATCAGCAGAGTGAACGATCTTGGAAAAATTTTGGGGATTTTGGCCCTAAAGGACTGAACTAGAATACCTTGTTGCAAATTTAAATTTAAAAGTTTTCTGTGGATCCCGTTCCTGGTCTGTCT
>NW_026915308.1:0-5019 GCF_034315485.1 Pezoporus occidentalis
TTAAAAACTATCCTGAGAGCAATGGGTGGGGGAACTTTCAAGCATTGGGATACACACTTACCAAAGGCCACCTGGTTGGTCAACACCAGAGGATCTGCCAACAGGGCTGGCCCAGCCCAGTCAGAACTGTTACATATTGTAGAGGGGGACAAAGTTCCCGTGGTGCATATGAAGAATTTGCTGGGGAAGACAGTCTGGGTAATTCCTGCTTCAGGTAAAGGCAAACCCACTCGTGGGATTGCTTTTGCTCAGGGACCTGGATATACTTGGTGGGTAATGCGGGAAGATGGGGAAGTCCGATGTATACCTCAAGGGGATTTGATTTTAGGGGAAAACAGCCAGAGAACTCAATTGTATGCTGTTGCCTGCTGTGTAATGCTTTTATAGCCCATCAACTAGATGTCTCCAGGTCACCAGCGACTGGCCCTGACTTCCCTCCAGCCATCATCCCAACAGAGAATGAACTTCGAACATCATGGACCGAATGGACTCGGCAGCATTATAGAGATTGGTCCATGCACTAAGAAAATGATTTTTCCTCTTGGTCTGTATGTATATGGATGTATATATGTGGGAGAGCGATGGTGTATTGAAAATGTGGGATCTGAGCACGACGTGAATGGTATGGAATAAGGGGTGGATAATGTCCTGGGTTCCGCAGTAGCAGTCATGTTTTTCCTTTGTGTTAACTGGTACAGTGCTGTGTTTTGACTTCCAGTTTGAGAACAGTGTTGGTGAAGCCGATGTTCTCGGTTGTTGCTAAGTGATGTTTACCCTGACCAAGGACTCTGTGAGGCTCATGCTCTGCCAGGGAGGAGGGGAGGCTGTGTGTCGTGGTTTAAACCCAGTCAGGTAACTCGTTCGCTCACTTCCCCCCCTTTCTTGCCCTCCCCCTGCTCTCGGAGGGACGGAGAGGAGAATCGAAAAGAATGCAACTCCCACGGGTTGAGATAAGAACAGTTTAGTAACTAAGGTATAACACAAATCACTACTGCTACCACCAATAATAACAATGATAAAGGAAATAACAAGGGAAGAGAATACATCATCTCACCACCAGCCGACCGATAACTCGCCCCCCAAGCCCGACCAAGCTCTGACCGATACCTCCTCCAACCCTGCAGTCTCTCAGCCCTTCCGGCTCACTCCCAGTTACATCCTGGGCATGACGTGCTGTGGTATGGAATACCTCTTTGGTCAGTTTGGATCAGGTGTCCTGTCTCTACTTCCTCCTGGCTTCCCCTCCTCCCTGGCAGAGCATGAGGCTCACAAAGTCCTTGGCCAAACCAAAACATCGCTTGTTATCAGCTCTGTTCCCGAGCTGAAAGTCAAAACATTGCACTGCACCAGCTACCAAGAAGGGAAAAAATGACTGCTACTGCTGAACCCAGGACATTATCCACCCCTTATTCCATACCATTCACGTCATGCTCAGATCCCACATTTTCAATATACCATCACTCTTATCTCAGTGCACTCTTAACTTAGTGCATGGACCAGTCCCTATAAAGCTGCTGAGTCCATCTGGTCCATGATGCCAGGCTCCATCTCTTGTAACAGTCTTCCAGAGCAGGAGAGACTGTGTGCAGTGTTCACACTTGTGAATAACCTGGGCAATAATGTCCATTGCTAAGTCCACCCCTCGATCATGAGTCCATCTCTGTGTTGCATCTCTGCTCTGATGGCCTGAAGTGCCATGGGCCCACCAGGCTTAAAATAACTCACTGTCCCCTTAAGCAGTTTCTGCAGCTTGCTGCTGGGGACTCCATACAGCTGCCTTCCATCTCCAATGCTTCCAAAGCACTGGAGGGGCCCAGTGGACTAGATACTTGCCCATACTGTCCCACACACCCTGCCACTCATGACTGTCCAGCCTTGGGGAAAACCTCTTGGTCCCCCTATATCCTCGTCTAACCCCAGACAAGACCCAAACCTGACTCTGCTTAACTTTTGAGATCAGACAAAATGGTTGTGGGTAGCACACAGTCTGTGTGTGTGCCAACATGCTGATCCCCATCACAATCAGCAGGCAGGTCCCAAGGATGCCCAAAGGCCATTTGAAACCTTCAGAACTCTCAAACGATGCTGCTGCACTTGTCACTGGGGCTGGTGTAGCTGCTGTGCTTGTCACTGGGGCTGGTGTAGCTGCTGTGCTTGTCACTGGGGCTGGTGTAGCTGCTGTGCTTGTCAGCTCTCCCACCACCAGCTTCTCTTTTCCTGAGTCCAGCTCTTCCTCCTCTGCCTTGCTGGGAAATGCTGCCTGGTCTCCTGCATCCTCCTGGGGCTCGGCGGGCGGCTTCCGGGAAATGCTCTCGGCCGTCGCGGGGCTGGGCTCCTCCGCGGGGCTCGGCTCCTCCGCGGGGCTCGGCTCCTCCGCGGGGCTCGGCTCCTCCGCCGCCTTCTCCCGCTGCTCTGCAGCCGCCTCCTTCCTCTCCTCGACCGCCCCGACCTCCTCCACCGGCAGCCGTCCCCTCGCGGCCTCCGGCCCCGCTCCCGCCGCCGCTTGGTCCCCGGGGCCGCTCTCCCGGGCCGCTTCAGCAGCCGCCGGCTCCCGGGGCCGCTCCCCCTCGGCTCCCCGCAGCCTCACGAAGATGGAGAGTAGGGCGAGGGCCAGGACGGTGAAGAGCAGCCGGACGGCCAGGTACAAGTCCACGGCCACGTCCGTCCCGCCCTGCTGCTGGAGCCCGCCCGTATTACAAGCCATTGCCATAAAGCACAGTGAGACAAGAACCTTAGCCCAGGCCCCATACTTGATAAACACTAATACAGCAAATACCGGCTCTACGTAAGTTACAACATTCTGAAGCTGTGAGATCAAGCGAAACAACTCTGAGAGCCAATAAATCGTCATTGTGACGAGTGACTATTAATCCAGTCAAATCTGTTGTTATCTCAACCCTTCGTGCCCCACGTTGGGCGCCAAAAAGAACTGTCGTGGTTTAAACCCAGTCAGGTAACTCGTTCGCTCACTTCCCCCCCTTTCTTGCCCTCCCCCTGCTCTCGGAGGGACGGAGAGGAGAATCGAAAAGAATGCAACTCCCACGGGTTGAGATAAGAACAGTTTAGTAACTAAGGTATAACACAAATCACTACTGCTACCACCAATAATAACAATGATAAAGGAAATAACAAGGGAAGAGAATACATCATCTCACCACCAGCCGACCGATAACTCGCCCCCCAAGCCCGACCAAGCTCTGACCGATACCTCCTCCAACCCTGCAGTCTCTCAGCCCTTCCGGCTCACTCCCAGTTACATCCTGGGCATGACGTGCTGTGGTATGGAATACCTCTTTGGTCAGTTTGGATCAGGTGTCCTGTCTCTACTTCCTCCTGGCTTCCCCTCCTCCCTGGCAGAGCATGAGGCTCACAAAGTCCTTGGCCAAACCAAAACATCGCTTGTTATCAGCTCTGTTCCCGAGCTGAAAGTCAAAACATTGCACTGCACCAGCTACCAAGAAGGGAAAAAATGACTGCTACTGCTGAACCCAGGACACTGTGAGGAAGCAGACCCGGGCTAGCCGGGGAGGTATTCCATACCACAGCACGTCATGCCCGGGGTGAGGGGTAACTGGGAGTGACCCGGAAGGACAGGGGCTTCCGGGTGGAGCTCGTTTCTCTTGGCCGGTGGTATCGTATTCTCTTCCCTTGTTATTTTCCCTTATCATTGTTGTAGCTGATAGTAGCGGTGGTGATTTGTTGCTGGACTGTTTTTGTCTCAACCCGTAGGAGTTGCACTCTCTCGATCCTCCTCCCCGTTCCTCCGGGAGCGGGGAAGGGGAGAGCCCCGGTGCGGGGAGGCAGGGGGGGGAGACGGACACGGACCTCGATTGTTGTCAGCTCGGCACCACTCACTGGGAGTGAGTGAACAAGCTACCTGACTGGGTTTAAACCACGACAAGCCCCCAAAACAACCCAAAATAGAAAAAAAAAGGGGCCAAAACCAAGCAAAAACCCCCAAAACAAACCCCCAAAACAGGCCAAAAGCACCCCAAAATCACCTTGTCCTGCTTCTTCTATGGAACACAGGTCAGAGCCCCAAAACAGGACAAAACCAAACTAAAACCAGCCCAAACCACCTTGTCCTACTTCTGCTGTGGGATACAGTGTCAGAGCCCCAAAACAGACCCAAAACCAGGCCAAAAAGAACCCAAAACACCCCGAAAACAGCCCCAAAACCACCTTGTCCTGCTTCTCCTATGGGATACAGGGTCAGAGCCCCAAAACAGACCCAAAACCGGACAGAAACACTCAAAACCCCCCAAAAAAGACCCAAAACACCTCAAAAACACCTTCTTGTGCTTCTCCTATGGGATACAGGGTCAGAGCCCTAAAAAAGACCCAAAACAGACCAAAAACAAGCAAAAACACCCCAAAAACGACCCCAAGGTCACATTTTCCTGCTTCTCCTATGGGACACAGGGTCAGAACCCCAAAAAAGCCTTAAAAGACAAAAAAAAAAAACCAAACCTTCAAAACCACAACGAAACCACGCTAAAACCACCCCAAAATCACCTCTCTTGCGGGATACAGGGTGATATCCCTCCATCCCTCCCTACACTGCTGGCACCCCTAAATGACCCCAAACCCCATCTTTCTTGAGCCCCATAAGGAAGGGTCCCCACACCCAGCATGTTGGGGTGCAGGGATGCTGCTTTGGGTGACAGCCCCAGCTCATGGCCCTGCAACAGGCTCTCCCACAGCCTCAGTCTAGAACCCAGCTGGGTCACCATGGCAACGGGTCAAAACGGGGCCCTTTGTGACCTCATTTGTGTCACCCTACTTGAGTGCTTTGCTCAGGGGAGCAGACAGTGACAGGAAAGAGCAGGAGGAAGGAGCCATTGGGTTGCTTCTGAGCTCAAGCCCTGTTGGTTTGGTCCAAGCTTTCCCCTTCGCTACCCCCTGTTTGGAGGGTGTTTGGGGTTGTTTGAGGGTGTTTTGGGGGTGTTAAACTGTTGTGCTGAGCCCCGACACCCCCCCCCCCCCCCGCAGAGGCCGCGGGAGGCCCCCCCACATCAG
>NW_026915309.1:0-4597 GCF_034315485.1 Pezoporus occidentalis
CTATTTTGGGTTGTTTTGGGGGCTCTGACCTTGTATCCCATAGGAGAAGTAGGACAAGGTGGTTTTGGGGCACTTTTGGCCTGTTTTGGGGTTTGTTTTGGGGTTTTTTGCTTGGATTTGGCCTCTTTCTGTCCTGCTTTGGAGCTGTTTTGGGACTCTGACCTTGTATCCCATAGGAGAAGCAGGACAAGGTGTTTTTTTAATGGTTTTGGTGTGTTTTTGTCCTGTTTTGGGGCTCTGACCCTGTATCGCATAGGAGAAGCAGGACAAGGTGTTTTTTGGGTCTATTTTGGGGTTGTTTTCGGCTGGTTTTTGTGGTGTTTTTGGGCTTTTTGGGGTCTGTTTTGGGGCTCTGAGTTTGTATCCCACAGGAGAACCAGGACAAAACGGTTTTCGGGTGGTTTTGGGGTGGTTTGGGGGTGCTTTGGGTGTGGTTTTGTGATGTTTTTGTCCTGTTTTGGGGCTGCGACTCTGTATTCCATAGGACAAGCAGGACAAGGTGGTTTGGGGATGGTTTTTGGGGTGTTTTGGGTTGTTTTTGTCCTGTTTTGGGTCTGTTTTGGAACTCTGACCCTGTATCCCAGAGAAGCAGGACAAGTTGGTTTGGGGGTAGTTTTGTCCTGTTTTGGGGGTGTTTAGGGCCTCTGACCCTGTATCCCATAGGAGAAGCAGGACAAGGTGGTTTTGGGGGTGTTTTGGTTTTTTTTGTGCCTGTTTTGGGTCTGTTTTGAGGCTCTGAACCTGTATCCCATAGGAGAAGCAGGAGAAGGAGGTTTTGGGGCGGTTTTGGGGGTTTTGGCACGTTTTTGTCATGTTTTGGGTCTGTTTTGGGGCTCTGACCCTGTGTCCCTGTCGTGGTTTAAACCCAGTCAGGTAACTCGTTCGCTCACTTCCCCCCCTTTCTTGCCCTCCCCCTGCTCTCGGAGGGACAGAGAGGAGAATCGAAAAGAATGCAACTCCCACGGGTTGAGATAAGAACAGTTTAGTAACTAAGGTATAACACAAATCACTACTGCTACCACCAATGATAATAATGATAAAGGAAATAACAAGGGAAGAGAATACAACACCTCAGCACCAGCTGACCGATAACTCGCCCCCCCTCAGCCCGACCAAGCTCTGACCGATACCTCCTCCAACCCTGCAGTCTCCCAGCCCTTCCGGCTAACTCCCAGTTACATCCTGGGCATGACGTGCTGTGGTATGGAATACTTCTTTGGTCAGTTTGGGTCAGATGTCCTGTCTCTGCTTCCTCCCGGCTTCCCCTCCTCCCTGGCAGAGCATGAGGCTCACAAAGTCCTTGGCCAAACCAAAACATCGCTTGTTATCAGCTCTGTTCCCGAGCTGAAAGTCAAAACATTGCACTGCACCAGCTACCAAGAAGGGGAAAAATGACTGCTACTGCTGAACCCAGGACATTATCCACCCCTTATTCCATACCATTCACGTCATGCTCAGATCCCATATTTTCAATATACTCTTATCTTAGTGCATAGACCAGTCCCTATAAAGCTGCTGAGTCCATCTGGTCCATGATGTCAGGCTCCATCTCTTGTAATAGTCTTCCAGAGCAGGAGAGACTGTGTGCAGTGTTCACACTCGTGAATAACCTGGGCAATAGTGTCCATTGCTAAGTCCACCCCTCGATCATGAGTCCATCTCTGTGTTGCATCTCTGCTCTGATGGCCTGAAGTGCATTGGGCCCACCAGGCTCAAAATAATTCAGTCCCCTTCAGCAGTTTCTGCAGCTTGTTGCTGGGGACTCCATACAGCTGCCTTCCATCTCCGATGCTTCCAAAGCACTGGAGGGGCCCAGTGGACTAGATACTTGCCCATACTGTCCCACACACCCTGCCACTCCTGGCTGTCCAGCCTTGGGGAAAACCTCTTGGTCCCCCCATATCCTCGTCTAACCCCAGACAAGACCCAAACCTGACTCTGCTTAACTTTTGAGATCAGACAAAATGGTCGTGGGTAGAACACAGCCTGTGTGTGTGCCAACATACTGATCCCCATCACAATCAGCAGGCAGGTTCCAAGGATACCCAAAGGCCATTCAAAACCTTCATAACTCTCAGTTGATGCTGCTGTACTTGTCACTGGGGCTGGTGTAGCTGCTGTGCTTGCCGGCTCTCCCACCGCCAGCCTCTCTTTTCCTGAGTCCAGCTCTTCCTCCTCTGCCTTGCTGGGAAATGCTGCGTGGTCTCCTGCATCCTCCTGGGGCTCGGCAGGCGGCTTCCGGGGAATGCTCTCGGCCGCCGCGGGGCTGGGCTCCTCCGCGGGGCTCGGCTCCTCCGCCGCCTTCTCCCGCTGCTCGGCAGCCGCCTCCTTCTGCTCCTCGACTGCCCCGACCTCCTCCACCGGCAGCCGTCCCCTCGCGGCCTCCGGCCCCGCTCCTGCCGCCGCTTGGTCCCCGGGGCCGCTTTCCCGGGCCGGTTCGGCTGCCGCCGGCTCCCGGGGCCGCTCCCCCTCAGCTCCCCGCAGCCTCACGAAGATGGAGAGTAGGGTGAGGGCCAGGGCGGTGAAGAGCAGCCGGACGGCCACGTACAAGTCCACGGCCACGTCCGTCCCGCCCTGCTGCTGGAGCCCGCCCGTATTACAAGCCATTGCCATAAAGCACAGTGAGACAAGAACCTTAGCCCAGGCCCCATACTTGATAAACACTATCACAGCAAATACCGGCTCTACGTAAGTTACAACATTCTGAAGCTGTGAGATCAAGCGAAACAACTCTGAGAGCCAATAAATCAGCATTGTGACGAGTGACTATTAATCCAGTCAAATCTGTTGTTATCTCAACCCTTCGTGCCCCACGTTGGGCGCCAAAAAGAACTGTCGTGGTTTAAACCCAGTCAGGTAACTCGTTCGCTCACTTCCCCCCCTTTCTTGCCCTCCCCCTGCTCTCGGAGAGGTGGTTTTGTGGTGGTTTGCCCTGGTTTTGGCCTGTTTTGGGGCTCTGACCCTGTGTTCCATAGCAGAAGGAGGACAAGGTGGTTTTGTCCTGGTTTTTGGGCTGTTGTGGGCTGGTTTTTGGCCTGTTTTGGGTCTGTTTTGAGGCTCTGACCCTGTATGCGATAGGAGAAGCAGGACAGGGTGGTTTTGGGCTGTTTAGGGGGTGTTTTGGGTTGTTTTTTTCCTGTTTTGGGTCTGTTTTGAGGCTCTGACCCTGTGTCCCACAGGTGAAGCAAGACAAGGTGGTTTTGTGGTGGTTTTTGGCGTGTTTTGGGTCGTCTTTGTCCTGTTTTGAGTCAGTTTTGGGGCTCTGACTTTGTACCCCACAGAAGAAGCGGGACAAGGTGGTTTTGGCGTGCTTTTGGCCTGTTTTGGGGTTTGCTTTGGGTGTTTTTGCCTGTTTTTTTCCAGTTTTTGGCCTGTTTTGAGTCTGTTTTGATGCTCTGACCCTGTATCCCACAGGAGAAGCAGGACAAGGTGGTTTTGGGGTGGTTTTGTCCTATTTTTGTCATGGGCACTAGGACCTTGCGAGCTTGAGCAAGCACTGAGGTCATTCAGTAAACACGGTGAGGAAGACTATCGGTGCCCACCAAAGACCCCACTCAGCAAGAAAGCGCATGCGTAATTAGGATGCAAATATTAGAACCAGTTGCTGGAAAAGCTGTGAATATGCATGAGTATGTTAAATATAGAGCTGCTGTCGGCAAGTACCAGGTGTGCTCACCCTTGTGAAAGGATTCATGTGTGCGCCCAGCGCTGCAATAAAGAATGCTGCTTTCTGAAGGTCCAAATTGAGCCTTAGAGAGTTTCTCTGACCGACTTTTAGGGTAACAATTTGGCGCCTGAACAGGGACACTCAGCCGTGTTTCCCATGGATCCGGGGAGTCCCTGGGACCTCCACGCTGGCATCGGGGGAGTTTGCCTGAAGGACCAACGCGGGACCTCGGGGAGACCCCGATTTAATGTCTTTAAAAAGGCATTCTTTTTGGCCCCTTTCCACGTAAGGCAGAGAGGGACGCCCTGCGCGGTGGGTAAAAGGCAGTTTAGTTTTGGTTGTCTGGACTTTGGTATTTGGTGGAGGTCAGGATCATGGGTACCACTGCCTCCAAAGGGGGGTTTGAAGAAATCCCCACTGGGTTGCATTTCACAACACCGGAAACAAATCGGTGAACCCCTGCGTAGTTCAGTCACTCGGGAGACCGGAACAAAGCGGTGGAGCCCCGAGGGGTTCGGTTACTCAGGAGACTCCGGTAAAATCCTGTCACGTTATTCTTGAGACGAGAAGGAAAGTGGGGTGAAGTAGCTTATGCAGAAATGTTTTTTACTTTGAGATATCATCTGGAACAGCAAAAGGATTGCAGTTTTCATTTTGCACTCCAGGACCTGTCAGTATTGTCCTTGGAGAAAGACAGTAAAATTTGCTTAAATGCTATTGGTCTTTGTGCACCACAGGGCAGTTATGCACTAAACATCTGAGGAATGTGGAGGAGGACTTGGATTTGATGGTAGGCCCCTGGAGAAGGGGTATTGTGAATAATGGGGCTGAAGGTGCTGACAATGAGAATCAAGCACAAGCACCAGCACAGGCACCTGAGATATAGGGGGGTCGGGCTGAAGGATTTTGCCTTACAGCAAGGCAAACTAG
>NW_026915310.1:0-4814 GCF_034315485.1 Pezoporus occidentalis
ATGGGCTCTATGGGGCTCTATGGTCTCTATGGGACTCTATAGACTCTATGGTCTCTATGGGGTCTCTACGGGGTTTCTATTGGGCTCTATGGGGTCTCTATAGGCTCTATGGGGCTTTATGGCCTCTATGGGTCACTATGGTCTCTAAGGGTTCTCTATGGGGCTCTATGGGACTCTATGGGGTCTCTATGGGCTCAATGGGGCTTTATGGGCTCTATGGGTCTCTACGGGGCTCTGTGGGGCTTTATGGGGTCTCTGTGGGGCTCTATGGGGTCTCTATGGGCTCTATGGGGCTCTATAGGGCTCTATGGGCTCTGTGGGGCTCTATGGGGTCTCTATGGGGCTCTATAGGGCTCTGTGGGGCTCTATGGGTCCCACTGACCCCCCCCATTGCCCCCAGGACCCCCAGGGCTGCGCTCGCCTGCGCCCCATGAACGTCTCCCAGCTCCTGGGGGCACTGGAGCTGCAACTGGGGGGGCTGCGGGAGCGCCCCCCCCCGCCCCACACCTGCACCCGCCTGCGCTGCACCAAGGGTACCGGCCCCATAGGGACCTCCCCCCCATAGGGACCCCCCTATAGGAACCCCAATGAGGAACCCCCCATAGTGACCCCAATGGGGACCCCCCCATAGTCACCCCCCCATAGTGACCCCAATGGGGACCCCCCCATAGTGACCCCAATGGGGACCCCCCCATAGTCACCCCCCCATAGTGACCCCAATGGGTACCCCCCCCATAGTCACCCCCCCATAGTGACCCCAAATGTGACCCCCCCATGGGACCCACATTCACCCCCCCCATTTTTCCCCCCGCAGACCCCCCAGTGTCACCCCCCCCCGCGGCCTCGCACGGGGTCTCCCCCCCCGCCCCCCACGGGCTCGTGCTATGGGGGGCACTGGGGGGGGCCCTGGTGCTGAGCGCGGTCGTGTGGGGCCTGAGCATGAGGAGGAGGAAGGGGGGGGGCAGCGAGTGCAGGTGGGGCAATGGGGGCAATGGGGGGCAATGGGGCAGGGGGGCAATGGGGGTAATGGGGGCAATGGGGGGCAATGGGGGTAATGGGGGCAATGGGGGGCAAGGGGGGCTATGGGGGCAATGGGGGGCAATGGGGGGTAATGGGGGGTAATGGGGGCAATGGGGGTAATTGGGGGGCAATGGGGGGGTCACTGGATGGACACAGGTAAAGGGGGGCACATGGGGGGGGGCCTGGGGGGTCCTGACTTCCCCCCCCACCTCCTCCCCATTTAGGCCGACCCAGGAGCCATGTGACCCCCCCTCGGCCCCCCCATAGCGCATGGGGGGGGTTTGGGGGGGCCCTCAGAGACTGGGCCCCCCCCCCAATAAAGGTGATGGTGGGAGCCTGAGTGTGTGTGGGGGGGGCGGGGGTACTGAACCCCCTTAATGGGGGGGGCACAGAGCAACGCGGCTTTATTGGGGGTCATGGGGGGCAATGGGGAGGGGGTTCATGGGGTAATGGGGGGTGTAGGGGTAAATGGGGGGTGTAGGGGTTGAATGGGGGGGTTATGGAGGGTAAAAGGGGGGTTATATGGGGTAAATGGGGGGCTATGGGGGGTTATGGGAGGTAAAAGGGGGGGTTATGGAGGGTAAAAGGGGGGTTATATGGGGTAAATGGGGGGCTATGGGAGGTAAAAGGGGGGGTTATGGAGGGTAAAAGGGGGGTTATATGGGGTAAATGGGGTGTCTATGGGGGTGAATGGGGGGGTTATGGAGGGTAAAAGGGGGGTTATATGGGGTAAATGGGGGGCTATGGGAGGTAAAAGGGGGGGTTATGGAGGGTAAAAGGGGGGTTATATGGGGTAAATGGGGGGGCTATGGGGGGTGAATGGGGGTTATGGAGAGTAAAAGGGGGGTTATAGGGGGTAAATGGGGGGTTATGGGGGGGTTATGGAGGGTAAAAGGGGGGGTATATGGGGTAAATGGGGGGCTATGGGGGTGAATGGGGGAGTTATGGAGGGTAAAAGGGGGGTTATATGGGGTAAATGGGCAGCTATGGGGTGTAAACAGGGGGCTATGGGGTGGTTATGGGGTGAATGGGCAGCTATGGGGTGTAAACAGGGGGGCTATGGGGTGGTTATGGGGTGAATGGGCAGCTATGGGGTGTAAACGGGGCTATGGGGTGGTTATGGGGTGAATGGGCAGCTATGGGGTGTAAACAGGGGGCTATGGGGTGGTTATGGGGTGAATGGGCAGCTATGGGGTGTAAACGGGGCTATGGGGTAGTTATGGGGGGGTTATGGGGGGTAAATGGGCAGCTATGGGGTGTAAACGGGGATATGGGGTGGTTATGGGGGTAAATGGGCAGCTATGGGGTGTAAACGGGGCTATGGGGTGGTTATGGGGTGGTTATGGGGGTAAATGGGCAGCTATGGGGTGTAAACGGGGATATGGGGTGGTTATGGGGGTAAATGGGGTAAATGGACAGCTATGGGGTGTAAACACGGGGCTATGGGGTAGTTATGGGGGGGTTATGGGGGTAAATGGGCAGCTATGGGGTGTAAACGGGGCTATGGGGTGGTTATGGGGTGGTTATGGGGTGAATGGGCAGCTATGGGGTGTAAACAGGGGGGCTATGGGGTGGTTATGGGGTGTAAATGGGCAGCTATGGGGTGTAAACAGGGGGCTATGGGGGGGTTATGGGGTGAATGGGCAGCTATGGGGTGTAAATGGGGCTATGGGGTGGTTATGGGGTGTAAACGGGGCTATGGGGTGGTTATGGGGGGGTCACACGGGGGGGGCTCTGTGGTGCCGCAGCTGCAGGCCCGGGGCCGGCCCCTCCCACAGCAACAGCAGCCCCAGCACCAGGACCCAGCCCAGCACTGGGAGCACTGGGAGCACTGGGAGCACTGGGAGCTCTGGCACTGGGAGCACTGGGAGCTCCGGCACTGGGGGCACTGGGAGCACTGGGAGCTCTGGCACTGGGAGCACTGGGAGCTCCGGCACTGGGGGCACTGGGAGCACTGGGAGCACTGGGAGCACTGGGAGCACTGGGAGCTCCGGCACTGGGGGCACTGGGAGCACTGGGAGCACTGGGAGCTCCGGCACTGGGAGCACTGGGAGCTCTGGGAGCACTGGGAGCTCCGGCACTGGGGGCACTGGGGGCAGCGCCAGCAGCAGGGCCACTGGGGGTACTGGGGTTGTTACTGGTGGCACTGGGGTTGTTACTGGTGGTACTGGTGTCACTGGTGGTACTGGTGTCACTGGTGGTCCTGGTGTTGTTACTGGTGTCACTGGTGGTCCTGGTGTTGTAACTGGTGGTCCTGGTGTTGTCACTGGTGGTAGTGGTGTTGTTACTGGTGTCACTGGTGGTACTGGTGTCACTGGTGGTCCTGGTGTCACTGGTGGTACTGGTGTTGTCACTGGTGGTCCTGGTGGTACTGGTGTCACTGGTGGTAGTGGTGTTGTTACTGGTGTCACTGGTGGTCCTGGTGTTGTCACTGGTGGTCCTGGTGTTGTCACTGATGGTACTGGTGTCACTGGTGTTGTCACTGGTGGTACTGGTGTTGTTACTGGTGTCACTGGTGGTACTGGTGTCACTGGTGGTCCTGGTGTTGTCACTGGTGGTCCTGGTGTTGTCACTGGTGGTACTGGTGTTGCCACTGGTGGTCCTGGTGTCACTGTTGCTACTGGTGGTGTCACTGATGGTACTGGTGTCACTGGTGGTACTGGTGTTGTCACTGGTGGTCCTGGTGTCACTGGTGTTGTTACTGGTGTTGTTACTGGTGTTGTTACTGGTGTCACTGGTGGTCCTGGTGTTGTCACTGGTGGTCCTGGTGTTGTCACTGGTGGTCCTGGTGTCACTGGTGGTCCTGGTGTCACTGGTGGTCCTGGTGTCACTGGTGTTGTTACTGGTGTTGTTACTGGTGTCACTGGTGGTCCTGGTGTCACTGGTGGTCCTGGTGTTGTCACTGGTGTCACTGGTGCCCTACCGGTGCAGGCCATGAGCGGCACTGGGAGCAGTGGGGCCGGCGGCCTCCTGGCCCCATCCCTACCTGGTGCTGGCCTCCGGGGGGGTCCTCACCTGGGCCTCATCCTGCCGGGGCTCAGCCCCCTCCTGGGGGGCACCAGGGTCAGGTCCATGGGGGTCACCCCATTGATGCCCCCCACATTGGGGTCCCCCCATTGGGATCCCTCCATTGGGGTCACCCCATTGATGCCCCCGCCCCCCCATTGATGTCCCCCCCATTGGGGTCACCCCATTGATGCCCCCGCCCCCCCATTGATGCCCCCCCATTGATGTCCCCCCCATTGGGGTCCCCTGACCCTTACCTGCCCCATGGGGGTGTCACCAAGGGAGCCCCAGCGCTGCCTGTAAGGGGGGGGGGGGGGGGAGAGGAGTGAGGGGCACCCATGGGTGCTGCTGGCACCAGCGCAGGACCAGTTAGAGCCAGTCAGCAGTGGGGTCCCATTGCCCCCATTACCCCCATTACCCCCATTGCCCCATTGCCCCATTACCCCCATTGCCCCCATCACCCCATTGCCCCATTGCCCCCCATTGCCTCCATTACCCCATTGCCCCCATCACCCCCATTACCCCCATTATCCCCATCACCCCCATTGCCCCCATTACCCCCCATTCCCCCCATCACCCCCATTCCCCCCATTACCCCATTGCCCCCCATTACCCCCATTCCCCCCATTCCCCCCATCGCCCCCAATACCCCATTGCCCCCCATTGCCCCCCATCTCTCACAGGCCCCAGGTCTCCTGGAGCTGGTTCAACTGGTGCTGGAGCCGCGCTGCCTCCAACCGCTGCTCCTGGGGGGGGGAACACAGGGTTGGGGGGCCCCATTGCCCCAT
>NW_026915311.1:0-4606 GCF_034315485.1 Pezoporus occidentalis
AAGCCAAAAGCAGGCCAAAACACGCGAAACAACCCCCAAAACAGGCCAAAACCACCCCAAAATCACCTTGTCCTGCTTCTGCTATAGGACACAGGTCAGAGCCCCAAAACTGGAAAAAAACAACCCAAAACCACATTGAACTGCTTCTCCTGTGGGATACAGGCTCAGAGCCCCAAAACAGACCGAAAACAGATCCAAAACATCTCAAAACCCACCCCAAGGCAAGCTTGTCCTGCTTCTCCTATAGGACACAGAGTCAGCGCCCCAAAACAGCCCTAAAACAGGACAAAAACAACCCAAAACACCTGAAAACCACCTTGTCCTGCTTCTCCTATGGGATACCGGGTAAGAGGCCCAAAATAGCCCCAAAACAGACCAAAAACAGGTGAAAACCAGACCAAAACACCCAAAGCAAACCCCAAAACATGCCAAACCACCCCAAAACCACCTTGTCCTCCTTCTCCTAAGGGACACAGGGTCACAGGCCCAAAACAGACCCAAAACAGGACAAAACGAAAATCCCCAAACCACTCCAAAACAACCTTGTCCTGCTTCTCCTATGGGACACAAGGTCAGAGCCTCAAAAGAGGACATAAACTCAAAACCCCAAAACCCCAAACCACCCTAAAACCACCTTGTCCTGCTTCTCCTATGGGATACAGGTTCAGAGCCCCAAAACAGACCCAAAACAGGACAAAAACAACCCAAACCACCCATAAACCCAGCCCAAAACCACCTTGTCCTGCTTCTCCTATGGGATACAGGGTCAGAGCTTCCAAACAGCCCAAAAACAGGACAAAAACAGTCATAAACCCCCAAAAGAGCCCCAAAACACCCCAAAACCACCTTGTCCTGCTTCTCCTATGAGATACAGGGTGAGAGCCCCCAAACAGACCCAAAACAAGTCAAAAACAGTCAAAAACACCCCAAAAGCACTTTGTGCTGCTTCTCCTGTGGGATACAGGGTCAGAGCCCCAAAACAAACAAAAACAGCCCTAAAACACCCCAAAAACCACCCCAAGGCCATCTTGTCCTGCTTCTACTATGGGACACAGGGTGAGAGCCCCAAAACAGACCCAAAATAGCCCCAAAACAGGTGAAAACAAGGCCAAGGCACCCTAAAACCACCCCAAAATCACTTTCTCCTGCTTCCCCTATGGGATACAGGGTCAAAGCCCCCCAAAAAAGACCCAAAACAGGCCAAAAACAACCCAAAACACCCCAAAACCACCTTGTCCTGCTTCTTCTAGGGGATACAGGGTAAGAGGCCCAAAACAGACCCAAAACAGGCCAAAAACGGGCCAAAACACACAAAGCAAACCCCAAACCACCCCAAAACCACCTTGTCCTGCTTGTCCTATGGGATACAGGGTCAGAACCCCAAACCAGCCACAAAACCACCCTAAAACAACCCCAAAATCACCTTGTCCTGCTTCTCCTGTGGGACACGGAGTCAGAGCCCCAAACCAGGCATAAAACAGGTGAAAACCACCCTAAAACACCCAAAACCACTCCCAAAACACTCCCAAACCAGTCCAAAGCACCTGTCCTGCTTCTAATATGGGATGCAGGGTCAGAGGCCCTAAACACCCCAAAACCAGGACAAAACTACCCCAAAACCACCTTGCCCTGCTTCACCTGTGGGATACAGGGTCAGAGCCCCAAAACAGACCCAAAACAGGCCAAAACCACTCCAAACCACCCAAAACCACTCCCAAAACACCCCCAAAACACCCCAAACCACCTTGTCCTGCTTCTCCTATAGGTGCCACCCAGTGAGATCCCAAAACAGCCCCAAATCACCCCAACCCCCCCCCCAAAATGGTACCTTCTGGAGGTCGCTGTGGAGCTGCTTTAGCCTGGCCTCGAGCTGCGACACCTTCTGGGGTAGGTCCAAGGCTGGGGGGGGGGGGGGGGAAGGCAAAGGGGAACGGGGGGGGGGGGCACTGGGGTGTCCCCATATTGGAGGAGGGTCCCAGCCCCACATGTGGGGGTCCCAGCCCCACATACAAAGGGGACATGAGGGGGGTCTCCATATAGGGGGGTCCCTGTACCTGATGGGGGGGGGGCGCCCCCCCACGGCCTCTCCAGGGGTAGGGTGGGGTCGGGGCTCAGCACCGGTTCCATAAGGGAGAACAGGGACACGGCCCTTTGCACTGGGGGGTGGCACATCAGCACCCCAAAACCAGACCAAACCAGCCTAAAATACCCCCAAACCAGCCCTAAACAGCCAAAATACCCCAAATCCAGCCCAAAACAGCCAAAATACACCCAAACCAGCCAAAAATACACCCAAACCAGCCCAAAATACATCCAAACCAGCCCAAAATATCCCCAAAACCAGCCCAAAACACCCCCAAACCAGCCCAAAACATTCCAAGACACCCCTACAACATCCCAAACTGGCCCAAAACACCCCCAAACCAGCCAAAAATATCCACAAAACATCCCAAAACACCCCAAAACATCCCAAAACACCCACAAAGCAGTCTCAAACACCCCAAACCACTCCAAAACCACCCCAAAACACCCCTGAAACAGCTCTAAACACCCCAAAACCAGCCCAAACCTCCTCCACAACAGTTTAACACCCCCAAAGCACCCTGAAACAACCCCAAGCACCCTCAAAACACCAGAAAACACCCCAAAACACCCCTAAAAGAGCCCAAACCACCCAAAGCACCCTGAAAACCAGGCCAAAACAGCCCCAAAACTCATAGAGGAACCACACAGGCGTCACAGAGCAGTCATAGAGGTGTCAGAGTGTCATAGAGGAGTCATAGGGGAGTCAGAGAGGGGTCATAGAGGAGTCAAATAGGGGTCAATGAATGGTCATAGATGGGCCAGAGAGGAGTCAGAGATGCCAGGGATGGGGCAGCCACAGCTTCTCTGGGCAAGAGTCTGCGACTCCCTCCCTAGCCTGGATATGAGGAATATTTTCCTACTGTGATATGAAACAAAAAAAAAAAAATAATTGAAATGAAATTAAATCTTTTTCCACTTGGAACCATTGTGAGTCCTTAAAAATTATTATCGATCTGAAAAAACCTCTGACATTTCAGGCAAATAACAGGCTCATCATTATTTGAATAATGGTCAGTGCACAGATTAAAAGGGAACAGCACAGCACCTCACATTGCCTCACAGCTTAGCACAGCACAGCATGGCATGGCACAGAACAGCACAGCACAGCACAGCACAGCTCTGGAGATCCTCCTGCTCTGATATCCCAGTATCTGGAGGTGAACTCACCCCCAGCCCGCAGTGCGGATCATCGGGCCCACGTTCTGGGGAGATGCTGTCTCAGGCACTCGGCTGTGTCCCCTCTGCCTTGACAAACTGCCACCACAATCCACAAGTGGCCCGTGCCCACTGCGCCCAGAGCCTGGGATGCAAAGCAGAGAATTACAAGGGTGTCCCAGTCACACGGGGAACCCCAAATGTGGTTTTACACAGGGTTCTCACGCCCTTCAAACGCTCACGTACCACACATTTGGACAAAGACCAGCGCCCTCACTGCCAATGACCAGTCCTGGTCAAACTCTGCCAGGCGCTCACGCTACTTCTGCTGCACTCCTGCTCTTGTCTATTGATGCAGATGCCCCTGGAGCCAGTCCTGCAAGAGATACTGATGAATGGTGTGCGGGACAGTGGGAGGTTTCAAAGACATGCTGGAGGGGCTGGGATTCTGACATTATTTCTGCTGTGCTGCAATACCTCTTCTCCTTCACAGACAGCTCTAAGATACCCTAAAGAAAAGTCCTAGTTCCAGGCCTGGGCTGAAGCTTCAAGGACAAATCCACTGCCTCATCATATTACAGTGCACATAGAAATATGTATAGACGCATGTATAAATAAAAGACCTATGGATACTCTAAAGACTGGTTGATCTAGGAGTTAGCTGGAAGAGAATTTTCATAACATGCCTTGTGGGTCCCACTAAACAGGGTCCGAAATGCCAGTGACAGGGTGAGGAGAGGCAGCAAAGATGCCATCCCAGGGGGATCGCTCTCCTGAGGAGGGGGAGGAAAAAGCAACCCAAAAGTGAAACAGCCCAAAGCAAACCCTGATGTTCCCTCCCTCAGCTGGCAGACACACTGCCTTCCTGCAGTGCCATTTCTCTGATGAGAGACAGAGTTAAGGCAAAAAATCAACTTTTCTCAGCATCACAGAATCATTTCATTTGAAAAGACGCTTGAGAACATCGAGTCCAGCCATTAACCTGTCCCTAACAACCTGACAACATCAACATCTCTGTGGGGTACCCTGTCTGGATGGTCACCAACAGCAACTTTAAGTCCAATTTTACAACTTACCGTAATTTCACTCATTTCCATTCTATTCTGTTTGTTGTTAAACATTCGGCTCTATGGTAGAGCATGGAAATCAGCTGGACAAGTTACGGCATTGCAGAAACCTCTTGGCATAAATCATGGGACTTAAACACCTGGAACAAACTCTTAACCACTGAGTAAACCAACCCAACTTTTCCCTCAGTTTATAACTGGAATTCAGCACTACTCTGTTTGGAGGCACAGAGGCGAGAGGTGACCACACCGCTCTGTGAGAAGGATGGATTGAGGGGGACCCTTGCTGCTGTTTCTCC
>NW_026915312.1:0-2500 GCF_034315485.1 Pezoporus occidentalis
TGTTACAGTAACAGGGGAGAAATGGGTTAGGGTTAGTGTTAGGGTTAGGGTTAGGGTTGAGTACCTCTGTGGGTCATTAGAATGCTCTTGAACATGCTTTATTTTGCTCACTTTGTTACATTTACTGTGTTTTCCTATATATCTATATATATTGTGTTGCACTCACTTTGTTACAGTTACAGGGGAGAAATGGGTTAGGGTTAGGGTTAGGGTTAGGGTTAGGGTTGGGGTTGAGAACCTCTGTGGGTCATTAGAATGCTCTTGAACATACTTTATTTTGCTCACTTTGTTACGTTTACTGTGTTTTCCTATATATCTAGATATATAGTATTACACTCGCTTTGTTACAGTTAGAGGGGAGAAATGGGGTAGGGTTAGGTTTACGGTTAGGGTTAGGGTTAGGGTTAGGGTTAGGGTTAGGGTTGAGAACCTCTGTGGGTCATTAGAATCCTCTTGAACATGCTTTATTTTGATCACTTTGTTACGTTTCCTCTGTTTTCCTGTATATATATATACATATAGTATTACACTCACTTTGTTACAGTTACAGGGGAGAAAAAGGGTTAGGGTTAGGGTTAGGGTTAGGGTTAGGGTTAGGGTTAGGGTTAGGGTTAGGGTTAGGGTTGAGAACCTCTGTGGGTCATTAGAATGCTCTTGAACATGTTTTATTTTGCTCACTTTGTTACGTTTCCTCTGTTTTCCTGTATATATATATACATATAGTATTACACTCACTTTGTTACAGTTACAGGGGAGAAATGGGTTAGGGTTAGGGTTAGGGTTAGGGTTAGGGTTAGGGTTGAGTACCTCTGTGGGTCATTAGAATGCTCTTGAACATGCTTTATTTTGCTCACTTTGTTACATTTACTGTGTTTTCCTATATATATATACATATAGTATTACACTCACTTTGTTACAGTTACAGGGGAGAAATGGGTTAGGGTTAGGGTTAGGGTTAGGGTTAGGGTTAGGGTTAGGGTTGAGAACCTCTGTGGGTCATTAGAATGCTCTTGAACATACTTTATTTTGCTCACTTTGTTACGTTTACTGTGTTTTCCTATATATATATATATATAGTATTACACTCGCTTTGTTACAGTTAGAGGGGAGAAATGGGTTAGGGTTAGGTTTAGGGTTAGGGTTAGGGTTAGGGTTAGGGTTAGGGTTGAGAACCTCTGTGGGTCATTAGAATGCTCTTGAACATGCTTTATTTTGATCACTTTGTTACGTTTCCTCTGTTTTCCTGTATATATATATACATATAGTATTACACTCACTTTGTTACAGTTACAGGGGAGAAATGGGTTAGGGTTAGGGTTAGGGTTAGGGTTAGGGTTAGGGTTGAGAACCTCTGTGGGTCATTAGAATGCTCTTGAACATGCTTTATTTTGCTCACTTTGTTACGTTTACTGTGTTTTCCTATATATATATATATATAGTATTACACTCACTTTGTTACAGTTACAGGGGAGAAATGGGTTAGGGTTAGGGTTAGGGTTAGGGTTAGGGTTAGGGTTGAGAACCTCTGTGGGTCATTAGAATGCTCTTGAACATACTTTATTTTGCTCACTTTGTTACGTTTACTGTGTTTTCCTATATATCTAGATATATAGTATTACACTCGCTTTGTTACAGTTACAGGGGAGAAATGGGTTAGGGTTAGGGTTAGGGTTAGGGTTAGGGTTGGGGTTGAGAACCTCTGTGGGTCATTAGAATGCTCTTGAACATACTTTATTTTGATCACTTTGTTACGTTTCCTCTGTTTTCCTATATATCTATATATATAGTATTACACTCACTTTGTTACAGTTAGAGGGGAGAAATGGGTTAGGGTTAGGGTTAGGTTTAGGGTTAGGGTTAGGGTTAGGGTTAGGGTTGAGAACCTCTGTGGGTCATTAGAATCCTCTTGAACATGTTTTATTTTGATCACTTTGTTACGTTTCCTCTGTTTTCCTGTATATATATATACATATAGTATTACACTCACTTTGTTACAGTTACAGGGGAGAAATGGGTTAGGGTTAGGGTTAGGTTTAGGGTTAGGGTTAGGGTTAGAGTTAGGGTTGAGAACCTCTGTGGGTCATTAGAATGCTCTTGAACATGTTTTATTTTGCTCACTTTGTTACGTTTCCTCTGTTTTCCTGTATATATATATACATATAGTATTACACTCACTTTGTTACAGTTACAGGGGAGAAATAGGGTTAGGGTTAGGGTTAGGGTTAGGGTTAGGGTTAGGGTTAGGGTTAGGGTTGAGAACCTCTGTGGGTCATTAGAATGCTCTTGAACATGCTTTATTTTGCTCACTTTGTTACATTTACTGTGTTTTCCTATATATCTATATATATAGTGTTGCACTCACTTTGTTACTGTTACAGGGGAGAAATGGGTTAGGGTTAGGGTTAGGGTTAGGGTTAGGGTTGGGGTTGAGAACCTCTGTGGGTCATTAGAATGCTCTTGAACATACTTTATTTTGCTCACTTTGTTACGTTTACTGTGT